>NW_023270454.1:38647211-38680285 GCF_011800145.1 Mirounga leonina | reverse complement strand
GGGAGAGAATGAGAGAGAGCACGAGAGGGAAGAGGGCAGAGGGAGAAACCAGGCGTTATTTTTCAAATACAAACGGTAGACTTTAAACTGCACTTTAGTAATTTGGATTTAAAATGTCTGTTCCCATATTATCTAAAGGTAAACAGCTTCCTTCTTCCCTTCCTTCACTTCTTCCTTCTTTAGCGTCCCTCCCCGTACATTCTGTTCCTCTTATTCAATCTCCCCCTCAAAACTCATTCTTTTTTCCTTAGCATAGATTTTACTTAAAACCGATTCTACATTACAGTGGTTATTTAAATTTTTATCGGATAGCTAAATTTTAATAGCTAAAAATTTGCCATGAAAATGTTAAATGAGTGATTTTTTTTTTTTTGCTTTTAATACTAGCATTGTGATTTTATAGTTGAGCTTAAAGGTTTAGTATACGTAATAAGCACACTGGTAAGCTGAAGAGTTTTATATTCATGCTGTGAGAAGGACCCAAGGGAAAGAGAGTTAGCAAGCAATAACAGAAAATCTTGGATTTATCGTGACCTATGTTCTGAAGCACAGGAGCTAAGGCTTTGTAGAAAGTCTTCCATAGAATACCAGAATAAGTTTGAGGAACCACTTAGTCCAAACTTACCGTATTACAGGAACAAAGAGATGAAGTGACTTACCTGAGGTCACATAGCAAGCTAGCAATGTAACTGGTGCTCGGCTTCAGGTAGAAGGAACTTACATTACGTGCCTTTGTACCGGATGATGACCTTGCAAGAAATAAGGGTAACATAAAAGCAAAGAACTTATTACAAGAATTAGCCGCTATATTTGCACCTCCATCAGACTTAGTTTCAAAGCAGTTTTTCATTTCGATGACTGTGAGGCTGCACCCTGAGAGACCATGACAAAGAACTAGCCTATTGTCTTTCAGTGTAACTAGGATGGGGCAGCTGTTGCCTGGGCCTCTGTCTCTGAAGCTGTCGCTTCCCCGTTGCCCTTCTCAGACAGGGTTCTGGCTCTATTGACCTCATGGGTAGGAGATAATTCTTAATGACCTGCCTCATCCTCCTGAGTAGGAACTTGAAGAGTGATGTGAATCCCAGTGCAGATGGGTTCTGTTGAGGTTGGGCAAGAAGAGGGATATGTGTGGTTTGGGAGTGGGGCTGGTGAAGTCGGTATACACGGCCCAGGGTCAAGGGATAGGAAGGTCTGAACTATGGGGTAGGGTTGGGGAGACAGCTGCTAGACCTTGCTTTAATTGTAGAAAGAGTTGCTTCTATTTCATTCTACACAATTTAAATTCATCCTTAAAGAAATAGCTGACGTGCTCTGCATGCTGTGTAATGATGTTTTGTCTCTGATTGGTACAGATTTTAGAAAATTAAGGAGGCAAATATTCCTTCCTCTTATGACTGACTAGCATGTACCTCATTCCATATGTTCCTCTCCAGTTTGTTCACTTACCTGGAGTAGGTAAAGGACATTGGATATCTATAGTATGCCATAATATTTTGAAGTAAATGACTGATTTTGAGAAACATTTTGTAAATTCGGGAAGATGAGAAGTTCAAAGAATACCCATCTTATATTTAAATGTTTGAATTTTATCATTTGTTAAAACTTGAAGTTAACGATTTTTCATCATTAAAATTATATGTTTGTAATAGGAAATATGGTAATAATGAAACACTTAAAATATGATATAATAATATATATAAAGGATAAAAGACCACTCATTGCCTCACTACCCAAAGTCTATTAACATTTTGGAGTTGTTTCTTCTTCTATCTTTTCTACCTACTTATTTTTCCAGAATTTTATATATAGATTTGTATTTTGCTTTTTCACTTAGGAAGAGAATCCTGGTAGCAGGCAGGCTCCAGGCAGCAGGCAATGTTCCTTGTTACGGCAACATCATACTCTATTGTGAAGTTATAATTTACCTATTTGTTTTCCTTTTATGGGGCACATAGAACACCGAGTATAACATTTGGTATGTAGATGATGTTCTAGGATACTTCTTGATACATATGGCCTCTGGGTTTGGATTTTTTCCTTAGCATGGATAGGAGTTATGAATTTACAGAGTCTTGATGTATGTTGTCAAATTACTTCCCTAAAATTTAGCAGTTTACACTTGGGACATCTGAAATTCTGTACGTCAAGTATCCCTTGATTCCTCTTGCAGTAAGAGTACCTGCTTTGTTTTGATTTGCCTCACCCAAAGATGTGATTGTGGGAACAGGGGATGCTACCGAGCAGCAACATATCTTCCCAGCTCTTAACAATGGATCTAATCAGGACATGTAACTCAAATTAGGGCAATTAGACTTCTTTCCTTGAGTTTTTATATACTGAAGGTGGAGGTATTCTGTCCTCTGGTGATATGATTTGGAGATTTCTGCTACGAGGATTCCTGACATAGGGTAGAAATTCTGTGATTGCAGAGAAGGGCAATACAAAGGGAAGTTGAGATGAGACCCTATGGGGTGGGTGGGGGTTTGAAGGGAGATGAAAGGAGGGTGAGAGGAAGAGCCGTGAGGAAAGGGGAGAAGGGAAAGGGGAAAGAAGTAGGAGAACAGAGGAGAGAGGAGACAGTTGAGTTCTCCAATTCATTTATTCCTGGCATCGAAGGCATCCATGTCCTTTCCAGTTGCATGAGCCAATAAATCCTTTTATGTGGTTAAGTTAGTTTGAAGAGGATTTCTGTGACTTGTTTCTGAAAGAGTTGTAATATACATTCCCACTTTTCCCTATAGTTTCCGTTTATTTATTTATTTTTGAAAAGATTTTTCATTGTTAAGTAATCTCTACAGGCAACTAACTCACACCCTGAGATCAAGAGTTGCACGCTCTAATGACTGAGCCAGTCAGGCACCCCTCTATAGTTCCAGTTTAAATTAAAAATCTATAGTATAAATTTCCTACTCTACCTTGCACTGATACCAAGTGTTAATCATAATTAGCATCAGTATTAATTACAATGCACATCCATGCTTAAACTAAAAATCCTCAGTTGACTAGCATTTGAATCAAGATTAGTGACAACAGGAGTAAATACATTTTAAATTGATAAATGAGGTGTTGAATGAGTATTAAAAGTTCATGGGACATTTATTCTTCACCTTAAATTTAATATGGTAGGTTTATAACTTTTTCTTTTTTCTCCATCCCTCTTTAATTCTTAGGTAGAAAAATTCCAAGAAAAGACTAATGTTTTGCTATTATTGAACTCCTGATTTGTTCATGAAAAAGAAAATCTTATATTTATTTCCTTCAAGAGCATCCAATATATTTCTTAGTTTTTTCTAATGTTTGGGTTGTATCTAGGACCATAACTGAAGGTACAATATATCCATTCCAAGGTATTTTGAGATGCTCCCAAAGAGGGCTGATTGATATGTACCATTGATTTGAGCAATTCCTAAAAGTTTTCCACCATAAAGTAGATATGAGGAAGTCTCTAGAGTACAAGAGGGACTTGGTTAAAATAGTTGGATTCTCAAAGGCTTTAAAGTGCTAATTTACTAATACTCCAAAGGGAACTGCAAAAGGCCGAACATTTTTAAACCATGAGACACCCTTTTCATTTAACATTTCATTGGCTATGTGTTTGGTTTTGGAAATATAGCAGTAAACGAGATAAGCAGTTTCTTTGTTTTCACAGAATTTGTATTACTTATATAAGTCATTACTCTGCTGGAACATGAGTACAAATGAGAGCCCATAGAGCATATACCTATATTTTTAAAAGCTATACATTAAGCTAACACATTGTTCAAATGTGTCCCATGCTCTTACTTTGACTGATACATCAGCCAAATGACCTGAAAGACCAAGCTTTCATTTAGAAATTTTTTGATTCCTTGGTGTGTGGTGATGGTGAAGGGAGAGCATATTCCTGGCTCTCTGCTCCTGGGCCTCTTCCAAATCCAAAGGAAGTTTTGCTTGCATGTTTGTGAACACCACAGTGCTTTCATCTAAAGTCTACTCCCCCGGCAGTGAGGAAACCCAGAGCGTCAAGGGTGGTGGGGAGCAGGTTGGGTAGGGGTCCCCATAGCTGGTTCTAAGGGTAGTACTGCTTACTACATCAACTGTGCAGATCCTTGTTCTGAGGGATGCACTTGGGGAAACTGACTGAGTTCACCATTCTGAAAACAGTGACAACTTGAGAAGATGGTACCATAGGGTTTTGGCTTAAATATAGTTAGTGTTTGTGACAAGAGGCAGATTAGAACTTGAAACAGTTACTCTAAAGGATTGCAATTATATTAAATGAATCTGCCTCTCTTCTAGAAGCCAGATTTCCACTATAACATATTTCATCTTAAACCTGGCAGTAATTGATAAAGACCTCTGAACACCAAGGACCTACCCAGAGCACAAGCATTTGGTTCTGTAAGAGGTTGAGGGCTACCATTTAGTCCTTACTCAGTGTTTGAAAATAAGCAGCCACAGGGGTGGCTGGGTGGCTCATTCGGTTAAGTGTCTAACTCTTGATTTTGGCTCAGGTCGTGATCTCAGGGTCGTGAGATCGAGCTCTGCGTGGGATTCCATGTTGTTTAAGAGTCTGTCTCCCTCTCCCTCTGCCCTTTCCTGCGCCACCACCAACCCCCGCTTGGCCAGCCTGCCTCTCCCTCTCAAAAAGAGAAAAGAAACGAAAAGAAAAGAAAAGAAAAAGAAAAGAAAAGCAAAGGAAAGAAGCAGCACATATTGTTAGTAAGCTGGAATAATAGCAAGTAGCAGGGAAAGGAGAAAATGCAAAAAGTGGACAGAAAAACTATAAAAGCACAGCCATCAGTGGCCATCTGGTATATAGGAACAAACAACCTTACACCCCTCAATCCTTGCTCCGTGGAACTTTACGACAGCTCCATGAGTTTCCATAGATTTAGAGCGGAATTATTATTATTATTATTATTATTATTAAAGATTTTATTTATTTATTTGAGACAGAGAGAATGAGAGAGAGAGAGCACATGAGAGGGGGGAGGGTCAGAGGGAGAAACAGGCTCCCTGCCAAGCAGAGAGCCCGATGCGGGACTCGATCCAGGGACTCCAGGATCATGACCTGAGCCGAAGGTAGTCGCTTAACCAACTGAGCCACCCAGGCGCCCCAGAGCGGAATTATTTTTGTTTCATTCTTTATTTAAAAAAGATAATGTGGGGGCGCCTGGGTGGCTCAGTCGTTAAGCATCTGCCTTCAGCTCAGGGCATGATCCCAGGGTCCTGGGATCGAGCCCCATATCGGGCTCCCTGCTCGGCAGGAAGCCTGCTTCTCCCTCTCCTACTCCCTCTGCTTGTGTTCCCTCTCTCACTGTGTCTCTCTCTGTCAAATAAATAAATAAAATCTTTAAAAAAAAAAAAGATAATGTGGTACACAGAAGTTTTTTACACGTTTAAAGTGAAAAAAAAATGTTTTGAGATAATGGTTCCTTGTTATTAGTAATATTCATTTATGTGGCATACCTAATAAGGAAATGGACCTATTTGTAGTTGCTGAAAACTTCCAGATTAATGGCATTCACCAGCATGAGAATTACCACTCTTACACTTAAAATCCTGCACAGCATGGCTTATTTTTCATTTTTTAAAAAGATTTATTTATTTATTTTAGGGAGAGAGAAAGAGAGAGAGCATGAGCACGTGGGAGGAGGGGCAGAGAGAGGGGGAGAGAGAGAGGTTAGCAGACTCCCTGATGAGCATAGAGCCCAATGCCAGGCTTGAGGCTCTATCTCAAAACCCCTAGACCACGACCTGAGCCGAAATCCAGAGTTGAATGCAAGAGTTGGTCGCTTATCTGACTGAGCCACCCAGGCACCCTGACTTATTTTTCTTTTAAAGGAGGCTGTCCTTCTTCAGCAATCTCCTCCCCACGCTGCATGGAGTCCTAGGAAGTCTTTTGAAGAAAGGGTATACTAGGGTGCACTGAAGGGTATGCTAGGAAGAACTCCGATCATCCCCTGATAAGGATTCCTTTGAACATTGGATGGGAGGATCATTCCTGTCCACTGATTAACCAGCTTTTTTGGGCTAGAACAGTGTTTACTAAAGAATATTGACAGGCTGGATCGTTGCTGATTTCCCCTGACTAAAAGTTCCCTTTGTTTTGCTTAGAATATGTTGCAGACATTTTCTGGAAGCGTTTTGTGATCTGACTTGGACAAAATGTTTATTTGCCAGTAGATTTAGTGGATGAGAGGGAAGAACAATGAACATGCAGGAATTATGTATGTGCCATGAATTTAAGTTGTTGATAGACATCAGCTATGACAATACTGTGCCACAGATTTCTTTATTTTCTGCAGCTGAGGTTCAGAGACATGAATTATACTTGATTGCACAATATCTTCTCACAGAAATTGTAAGGAGAATGGCATGCCCAAACAATGCTCATTTACACAGAACACCCTAGTTCACTGTTTCCCCTCTGGCTTTTCTTAAACAAGCAATTTATTCTCAACAGTTTTTAATTTAAAATCAATATTTCTAATAAAATAGTTTTACACTTTTCATCTTTATGTATGGACATGCATTGGAAGAGAATCCAAATGAGTTTAAGCAATAAAGACGAAGCTATCAATAAAAACATTCTAGGGAAGTCTATGAAAATGAGGTATTTCTGTTTATCTTTCAACACAAAAATATATATGGATGGACACATTGTGTAAGTTTTATCCATTAATTAGATCTGAAGTAGTAAAATTGGTTTCAGGGAAATTAAGTGAATTAATTTTTGTGATATAAAATTTTAAAAATCTACTAAAGTATCCATTTTGGGGGCACCTGGGTGTCTCAGTCAGTTAAGCATCTGCCTTTGGCTCAGGTCATGATCCCAGAGTCCTGGGAATTGAGCCCCGCGTCGGGCCCCTTGCTCAGCGGGGAGCCTGTTTTTCCCTCTGTCTGCAGCTTCCCCTACTTGTGCTCTCTCTCTTACTTCTCTCTTTCTCAAATAAATAAATAAAATCTTTGAAAAAGGTATACATTTTGAAGTCTAGCTTTCCCTTATGTTTCTATTTTTCCTGTTACCCTAACCTACTTTTATTAGATTTTTGTGTATCCCTCTGTTTTTTTTTATTAGATTAAATTTAAAAAATTAAGATTTTTTTTATAACAGTTTTAGGTTTATAATAAAATTGAGAGGAAGGTACAGAGAATTCCCATGTACCCCTGGCCCCACACACATATAGCCTCCCCCATGACCAACATCCCTCACCAGAATGGGACATTTGTTACTACTGATGAGCCTACATTGATTCACAATCAGCCAAATTCAATCAACCAAATTCAATAGTTTACATTAGGATCCACCCTTGGCATTATACCTTCTCTGAGTTTGGACAAATGTATAATGACACGCATCCCCCTTACAGTATTGTATAGAGTATTTTCACTGCCCTAAAAATTCTCTGTGCTCTGCCTAGTCATCCTTCCCCCTACCCCCAAGCCCTGATCTATTTACTGTCTCCATAGTTTTGCCTCTTCCAGAATACCATATAGTTGAAATCATATAGTATGTAGCCTTTTCAGATAGGCTTCTTTCACATGGTAATATGCATTTAAGGTTCCTCCATGTCTTTTCATACCTTGATAACTCATTTTAGTGCTGAATAATATTCCATTGTCTGGATGTACTAAATTAATGGAGAATAATTTAAGTAGTATCTCAGTGTAAGCACTTGGAGCAACTTTAGGAATGCTTACACATTCCTGGATCCCAAGGTAAATTTTCTGTCCTTGTTCTACTAAAGCATTCCATCCATGAAGAATATTCAGTACCTACTTTAAAAGAGCAAACTGCTTAAATTATTTTCAAACTACCAAATGAATTTTTTAAATTTGACATCCTACTTTTTTCCAAGTTTTGCTGATATAAACACCTATGTATAGATTTTTGTGAAGACACAAGTTTTTAACACCTTGGAGTAAATACCAAGGATCATGATTGCCAGATTGTAGGGTAAGAGTATGTTTAGTTTTTTTAGAAACCACCAAACTGTCTTCCAGAATGGCTGTCCATTCCCACCATCAATTTATGAGAGTAGCTCCACACACCTGGCGGCATTTGGTGTTGTCAGTATTTTGGATTCTAATAGGGTGCAGTGGTGTCTCGTTTTAATTGGCAGTTCCCTGATGGCACACACTGGAAAGCATCTTTTTGTATGCTATTTTGCCATCTGTATATCTTTTCTGGTGAGGCGTCTGTTCGGGTCTTTGGCCCATTATTTAATTGGGTTGTTTGTCTTCTTATTGAGTTTTAAGAATTCTCTGTATATTTTGCCTAACGGTCCTTTAACAGAAGTGTCTTGCGCAAATATTTTCTCACAGTCTGACTTCTTATTCTCTTGACATTCTCTTTTGCAGAGCAGAAGTTTTTAATTTTAATGAAGTCCCACTTACCAATTCTTTCTTTCATGAATCATGCCTTGGTGTTGTATCTAAAAAGTTATCACCATATCCAAGGTCGTATAGGTTTTCTCCTATGTTATGTTCTAGGAATTTTATAGTTTTGCATTTTATATTTACGTCTGTCATCCATTCTGAGTTAATTTTTGAGAAGGGTTTGAGGTCTGAGACCAGATTAATCTTTTTGCTTGTGGATGTTCAGCACTATTTGTTGGAAGACTATTTTTGCTTCATTTTATTGTCTTTGCTCCTTTGTCAGAGATCATTTAACTATGTTATGTGAGTCTATTTCTGGGCTCTCTATTCTATTCTATTGTTCTATTTGTCTTTTTTTTTTTTTTGCCAATACCACACTGTCTTGATTACTGTAGCTTTATAGTAAGTCTTAAAGTCAGGTAGTGTCAGTCCTCCAACTTTAAAAAAATTATCATTTGTCAAATTTTGGTATATTATCAAAGAAGAATAACCACAGTTATCTGAAGACTGTTAAATACTCCATCTTTTTCCAAGTGACTATCTGTGTGGGATTGGATTTTCTTCATATACTTCCAAACAATATATTGCTAAAAGATTGAATTCAGAAGCAGTTATGGGAATCCAGCTGTGTTCTATTAAGCCTATTGTTAAGTTATACTAAAGATATTTGCAAAATATAAAACACTTCCCACTAATTTTTTTTTTTGGAAAACACAGTTATTTTCATAAAAACATGCCATTTGTATTAACATGTAATGAAATTTTTGTGTTACTTTAAAATAAATAAATATTAAAAATTTTGCTTCAATTTTGAATGTGGTATCAATATATATAACCCAGTAACTTTTTTAGAGTCTGAAGCCCCCTGAAACCAAAATGTTTGAGAGCCATATTCTTGGTACCCTATTAGTATTGGGCAATTTGAAAGAGTGAGGTCTGAAGGGTCAAGGCCAATTATTCATTAGGTTTGTTTTATTATGTGTACGATCTATTCTGAATCAATCAGGTTTCCATTGCCATAAGTGGAAGTTTGTTTGCTTTAGAATAATGCATCAGCTGAGCTAAACTATTGTGAGCATTGTTCAGTCCTCTCCTTTCTATTTTTACCATTTTGTTTCTAGCTAGAGGATTCTTGTTCATATCAATGCTTTTTATGCCTTAAATAACCTTGTTTTTATTCTTTTATTCATAATTCACAATGAAACCCACTTTGTCCAAGTCCATTCTTTTTTTTTCTTTTAAGATTTTATTTATTTATTTGAGAGAGTGTGAGAGTGAGAGAGAGAGAGCACAGAGGGAGAGGGAGAAGGAGACTCCCTGCTGAGCAGAGAATCTGGTGCTGGGCTCCATCCCAGAACCCCGAGATCGTGACCTGAACTGAAGGCAGACACTTAACTGACTGAGCCACCCAGGTGCCCCTGTTTTTTGCTTTTTTTTTTAAAGACTTTATTTTTAAGTAATCTCTACACCCAATGTGGGGCTCAAACCCACAATCCCGAGATCAAGAGTTGCATCATGTTCCACTGACTGAGCCAGGCAGGCACACCTCCTTTGTGAAATTGACATTTTGGGGTTTTTTAATTTGTTTTTTTCTTTAAAGATTTTTTATTTTTTTAAGTAAAGTCCAAGACCATTCTTTTTTTTTAAATTTTTATTGTTATGTTAATCACCGTACATTACATCATTAGTTTTTGATGTAGTGTTCCATGATTCATTGTTTGTGCATAGCACCCAGTGCTCCATGCAGAACATGCCCTCTTTAATACCCATCACCAGGCTAACCCATTACCCCACCCTGCTCCCCTCTAGAACCCTCAGTTTGTTTTTCAGAGTCCATTGTCTCTCATGGTTCGTCTCCCCCTCTGATTTCCTCCCCTTCATTCTTCCCCTCCTGCTATCTTCTTTTTTTTTTTTCTTAACATATACTGCATTATTTGTTTCAGAGGTACAGATCTGAATTTCAACAGTCTTGCACAATTCACCGTGCTTCACCAGAGCACATACCCTCCCCAGTGTCTATCACCCAGTCACCCCATCCCTCCCACCCCACCCCCCACTCCAGCAACCCTCAGTTTGTTTCCTAAGATTAAGAATTCCTCATATCAGTGAGGTCATATGATACATGTCTTTCTCTGATTGACTTATTTTGCTCAGCATAATACCCTCCAGTTCCATCCATGTCATTGCAAATGGCAAGATCTCATTCCTTTTGATGGCTGCATAATATTCCATTGTATATATATATACCACTTCTTCTTTATCCATTCATCTGTCGATGGACATCTTGGCTCTTTCCACAGTTTGGCTATTGTGGACATTGCTGCAATAAACATTGGGGTGCATGTACCCTTTTGGATTCCTAGATTTGTATTGTTGGGGTAAATACCCAGTAGTGCAATTGCTGGATCATATGGTAGCTCTATTTTCAACCTTTTGAGGAACCTCCACACTGTTTTCCAGAGTGGCTGCACCAGCTTGCATTCCCACCAACAGTGTAGGAGGGTTCCCCTTTCTCCGCATCCCCGCCAACATCTGTCATTTCCTGATTTGTTAATTTTAGCCATCTGACTGGTGTGAAGTGGCATCTCATTGAGGTTTTGATTTGGATTTCCCTGATGCCGAGCGATGTTGAGCACTTTTTCATGTGTCTGTTGGCCATTTGGATGTCTTCTTTGGAAAAATGTCTGTTCATGTCTTCTGCCCATTTCTTGATTGGATTATTTGTTCTTTGGGTGTTGAGTTTGATAAGTTCTTTATAGATTTTGGATACTAGCTCTTTATCTGATATGTCATTTGCAAATATCTTCTCCCATTCTGTCGGTTGTCTTTTGGTTTTGTTGACTGTTCCCTTTGCTTTGCAAAAGTTTTTTATCTTGATGAAGTCCCAATAGTTCATTTTTGCCCTTGCTTCCCTTGCCTTTGGTGATGTTTCTAGGAAGAAGTTGTTGCGGCTGAGGTCGAAGAGGTTGCTGCCCGTGTTCTCCTTTAGGATTTTGTTGGACTCCTGTCTCACATTTAGGTCTTTCAACCATTTTGAGTCTATTTTTGTGTGTGGTGTAAGGAAATGGTCCAGTTTCATTCTTCTGCATGTGGCTGTCCAATTTTCCCAACACCATTTGTTGAAGAGACTGTCTTTTTTCCAGTGGACATTCTTTCCTGCTTTGTCAAAGATTAGTTAACCATAGAGTTGAGGGTCCATTTCTGGGCTCTCTATTCTGTTCCATTGATCTATGTGTCTGTTTTTGTGCCAGTACCATACTGTCTTGATGATGACAGCTTTGTAATAGAGCGGGAAGTCCGGAATCGTGATGCCGCCAGCTTTGCTTTTCTTTTTCAACATTCCTCTGGCTATTCGAGGTCTTTTCTGGTTCCATACAAATTTTAGGATTATTTGTTCCATTTCTTTGAAAAAAGTTGATGGTATTTAGATGGGGATTGTATTGAATGTGTAGATTGCTCTAGGTAGCATTGACATCTTCACAATATTTGTTCTTCCAACCCATGAGCATGGAACGTTTTTCCATTTCTTTGTATCTTCCTCAATTTCTTTCATGAGTGTTTTATAGTTTTCTGAGTACAGATCCTTTGCCTCTTTGGTTAGATTTATTCCTAGGTATCTTATGGTTTTGGGTGCAATTGTAAATGGGATCGACTCCTTAATTTCTCTTTCTTCTGTCTTGTTGTTGGTGTATAGGAATGCCACTGACTTCTGTGCATTGATTTTATATCCTGCCAATTTACTGAATTTCTGTATGAGTTGTAGCAGTTTTGGGGTGGAGTCTTTTGGGTTTTCCACATAAAGTATCATATCATCTGCAAACAGTGAGAATTTGACTTCTTCTTTGCTGATTTGGATGCATTTTATTTCTTTTTCTTGTCTGATTGCTGTGGCTAGGACTTCTAATACTATGTTGAATAGCAGTGGTGATAGTGGATATCCCTGCTGTGCTCCTGAACTTAGGGGGAAAGCTCTCAGTTTTTCCCCATTGAGAATGATATTCGCTGTACATTTTTCATAGATGGCTTTTATGATATTGAGGTATGTACCCTCTATCCCTACACTGTGAAGAGTTTTGATCAAGAAAGGATGCTGTATTTTGTCAAATGCTTTTTCTGCATCTATTGAGAGGATCATATGATTCTTGTTCTTTCTTTTGTCAATGTATTGGATCACGTTGATTGATTTGCGGATGTTGAACCAATCTTGCAGCCCAGGGATAAATCCCACTTGGTTGTGGTGAATAATCCTTTTAATGTACTGTTGGATCCTATTGGCTAGTATTTTGGTGAGAATTTTTGCATCCATGTTCATCAGGGATATTGGTCTGTAATTCTCCTTTTTGTTGGGGTCTTTGTCTGGTTTTGGGATCAAGGTAATGGTGGCCTCATAAAATGAGTTTGGAAGTTTTCCTTCCATTTCTATTTTTTGGAACAGTTTCAGAAGAATAGGCATTAATTCTTCTTTAAATGTTTGGTAGAATTCCCCTGGGAGGCCATCTGGCCCTGGGCTCTTGTTTGTTGGGAGATTTCTGATGACTGCTTCAATTTCCTTAGTGGTTATAGGTCTGTTCAGGTTTTCTATTTCTTCCTGGTTCAGTTTTGGTAGTTGATACATCTCTAGGAATGCCTCCATTTCTTCCAGGTTATCTAATTTGCTGGCATAGAGTTGCTCATAATATGTTCTTATAATTGTTTGTATTTCTTTGGTGTTGGTTGTGATCTCTCCTCTTTCATTCATGATTTTGTTGATTTGGGTCATTTCTCTTCTCTTTTTGATAAGTCTGGCCAGGGGTTTATCAATCTTGTTAATTCTTTCAAAGAACCAGCTCCTAGTTTCGTTGATCTGTTCTACTGTTCTTTTAGTTTCTATTTCATTGATTTCTGCTCTGATCTTTATTACTTCTCTTCTCCTGCTGGGTTTAGGCTTTATTTGCTGTTCTTTCTCCAGCTCCTTTAGGTGTAGGGTTACGTTGTGTACTTGAGACCTTTCTTGTTTCTTGAGAAAGGCTTGTATTGCTATATACTTTCCTCTTAGGACTGCCTTTGCTGCATCCCAAAGATTTTGAACAGTTGTGTTTTCATTTTCATTGGTTTCCATGAATTTTTTTAACTCTTCTTTGATTTCCTGGTTGACCCATTCATTCTTTAGTAGGATGTTCTTTAGCCTCCATGTATTTGAGTTCTTTCCGACTTTCCTCTTATGATTGAGTTCTAGTTTCAAAGCACTGTAGTCTGAAAATAGGCAGGGAATGATCCCAATCTTTTGGTACCAGTTGAGTCCTGATTTATGACCTAGGATGTGATCGATTCTGGAGAATGTTCCATGGACACTAGAGAAGAATGTGTATTCCATTGCTTTGGGATGGAATGTTCTGAATATGTCTGTGAAGTCCATTTGGTCCAATGTGTCATTTAAAGTCTTTATTTCCTTGTTGATCTTTTACTTAGATGATCTGTCCATTTCAGTGAGGGGGGTGTTAAAGTCCCCCACTATTATTGTATTATTGTCGATGTGTTTCTTTGCTTTTGTTATTAATTGCCTTATATAATTGGCTACTCCCATGTTAGGGGCATAGATATTTACAATTGTTAGATCTTCTTGTTGGATAGACCCTTTACGTAGGATATAGTGTCCTTCCTCATCTCTTATTACAGTCTTTGGTTTAAAATCTAATTTGTCTGATATAAGGATTGCCACCCCAGCTTTCTTTTGGTGTCCATTAGCATGGTAAATGGTTTTCCACGCCCTCACTTTCAGTCTGGGGGTGTCTTTGGGTCTAAAATGAGTCTCTTGCAGACAGCATATCGATGGGTCTTGTTTTTTAATCCAATCTGATAGCCTGTGTCTTTTGATTGGGGCATTTAGCCCATTTACATTCAGGGTAACTATTGAAAGATAGGAATTTAGTGCCATTGTATTGCCTGTAAGGTGACTGTTACTGTATATTGTCTGTGTTCCTTTCTGGTCTATGTTGCCTTTGAGCCCTCTCTTTGCTTAGAGGACCCCTTTCAAGATTTCCTGTAGGGCTGGTTTGGTGTTTGCAAATTCCTTTAGTTTTTGTTTGTCCTGGAAGCTTTTTCTCTCTCCTTCTATTTTCAATGACAGCCTAGCTGGATATAGTATTCTTGGCTGCATATTTTTCTCATTTAGTGCTCTGAATATATCCTGCCAGTCCTTTCTGGCCTGTCAGGTCTCTGTGGATATGTCTGTTGCCAATCTAATGTTTCTACCATTGTAGGTTACATATCTCTTCTCCCGAGCTGCTTTCAGGATTTTCTCTTTGTCCCTGAGACTCGTAAGTTTTACTATTAGATGTCGGGGTGTTGACCTATTTTTATTGATTTTGAGAGGGGTTCTCTATGCTTCCTGGATTTTGATACCTGTTTCCTTTCCCAAATTAGGGAAGTTCTCTGCTAAAATTTGCTCCAGTACCCCTTCTGCCTCTCTCTTTCTTCTTCTTCTGGGATCCCAATTATTCTAATGTTGTTTCGTCTTATGGTATCACTTATCTCTCGAATTCTGCCCTCGTGATCCAGTAGTTGTTTATCTCTCTTTTTCTCAGCTTCTTTATTTTCCATTATTTGGTCTTCTATATCACTAATTCTCTCTTCTGCCTCATTTATCCTAGCAGTTAGCACCCCCATATTTATTTGCACCTCATTAATAACCTTTTTGATTTTGACTTGATTAGATTTTAGTTCTTTTATTTCTCCAGAAAGGGTTTCTCTAATAACTTCCATGCTTTTTTCAAGCCCAGCTAGTATCTTTAAAGTGATGATTCTGAACTCTAGATCTGACATCGTACTAATGTCCGTATTGAGTAGGTCCCTGGCAGTCGGTACTACCCCTTGTTCTTTTTGTTGAGGTGATTTTTTTCCGTCTTGTCATCTTGTCCAGAGGAGAATAGATTAATGAGAGAACAAAATGCTAACAGGGTAACAACGTCCCCAGAAAATATACTTTAAACAAATCAGAAAAGACCTGAAGCAGGGGGGAAAGAAAAGGAAGAGAGAAAAAAGAAAAAGAAAAAAAAAGAAAAAGATAAAGATAAAAGCAAACAAAAACAGAACAAAAAAACCAGAATATGATCAAATATGATCAGGCTGGTACATAGATCAGTGCCCCACACTAGATTTTGGGTGTATTTTGGTCTGTTAGAAGAAAGTGCCTCCCAAAATTTTAAAGAAAAAAAAAACTTATATATGTACAAAAATAAGGGTTGATATGATGAAGGGATGGAATATGACTGTAAAGATGAAAATTATAAAAAATTTTATAAAAGGAATTGATAAGAAGTTGTTTGAAAAAAGAAGAGGATTTAAAAAAAAAAGAAAAAAAAAGGGAGAGAATGTGATCAGGCAGGGGAGTAGAAAAAAACCATACACTAGAGATTTAGGGTATATTTTGATCTGTTAGAAGAAACTATCTCAAAATTTTAAAGAGAGAACAACTTATATATATATATATATGCCAAAAATATAGGTAACTACTATGAAGGGATAGAATATGACTCTAAAAATGAAAAATAAAAATGTTTTTTTTTAAAAAAAGGGATTGATAAGATGTTGGTTGAAAAAGGGAAAAAGAAAAATTCAAAAAAAAAAAAAAAGACAGTTAAAAAAAATTAACTTTGAAAGACTAAAGAATCATGGTAAAAAAAGCCATGGATTCTATACGCATTATTCCCCTAGCGCTGGAGTTCTGCCGTTCTCATTGATTGGTAAACTTGGTCTTGGCTGGCTGTTCTCGCTGATCTTCTGGGGGAGGGGCCTGTTGCTGTGGTTCCTAAATGTCTTTGCCGAAGGCGGAATTGTCCCGCCTTGCTGGTCTAAGCTAAGATTTTGCTCGGGTTTGCTCTCGGGAGCTTTTGTTCCCTGCAAGCTTTCCGTACAGCTTTGGAGGCAGAGAGTGAAAATGGCGGCTTCCCAATCTCTACCCCGGAGGAGCCGAGAACTCGGGGCCCCGCTCCTCAGTGCACCCCCAGAGAAAAGCAGTCAGTCATTCCCATCTCCCTGGTCTCCGGCCGCACTCCATGCTCACCCAGCCTGTGACTGAGCGTTTCTATCTCTGGCACCCGACCCTGTGTGGAGTCTCCAAACCCAGCAGATCCCTGCGGTGCGCTCCCGCGCCGCTCCTCCCAGGGGAGGAAAGGGAGTCTCCCCAGATCTGCCGCTTGTTGGGTCCCTGCTGGAGGAGCAGTGGCCCGACTGTGCCGCAGATCACGGTTTATGGCAACCCCAAGCTGAGAGCCTGCGCCTCAGCTCCGTCTCTGCAGCTGGCTTCCCCACTCCGATACCTGGGAGCTCATCCGCACTCAGGCACCCCAGTCTTTCTGTGACCCCGAGGGTCCTGAGACCACACTGTCCTGCGAGGGTTCCACCCCCGACTTAGCCACCGGAGCGACGTCCCACAGCGGAGCCGACTTCTAAAAGTTCCGATTTTGTGCTCCGCGGCTCTATCACTTGCCAGAAGCGGCCAGTGGAGGCCCCCTCCCCCGCCTTCTATCCTCGTGGATATCGCCTCGGATTCACTTCTCCGCACGTCCTACCTTCCAGAAAGTGGTTGCTTTTCTGTTCAGAGAGTTGTTGCTATTCTTTTCTTCGATTTCCTGTTGAGTTTGTAGGTGCTCAGAATGGTTTGATCCCTATCCAGCTGAATTCCTGGGACCAGACGAAATCCAGGTCTCCTACTCCTCTGCCATCTTGCTCCGTCCCCTGTTTTGCTTCTATTTTTATGTTAAAGAGTCTGTGTTGAATAAAGTTGCTGGTGCTTATGCAAAATTGTCCCTTATCCCCACACTGGATGGATCCACAGCCAGAACCTAGGTGAGGCCATGCTTTCAATTTACTAGATCCACAGTCCCTTAGACCTTCTTAACCTCTCCCAAGTTGGGTGATACCTCTGAACACTAGGAAGGTCCTTCGTCATCTCTCAAGTCCAAGACCATTCTGAGGCATTCCTATGACCATGTGGGGAGTGTATGTTGGGAATGGGATATGGCTGTGTGTGGTTGCCTAGGGCTTCTGTGTAGTTTTATAAGTGGCATTGGGGTATAGATGAGAATAAATCATGGTTATCAATGAGAACAAGACAAACAATAACATGATCCATTGAACATCTTTATGTCCAATATCTGTGTTTTTTTGTACCTGGGCAAACTTAAAGTTTGAAGATAAAGAGTTTGTGTATATATTTGTGTGGATTTGGGATGAGTGGCTGTCTAGGAAATAGATATTTTTCATACTTCCTTTTAGAGATGCACCCATGGTTTGGTGTTAGCCTAAGTATTTGGCCAAAATTTTTGTCTTTAGAGGCCAAATGCCTACTTCAGTTGTCATTCTATATGTTTGCAGAATCAGCAATGTGGTCCTATACGTTCCTATCACATTGAATCTGCATAGCAATGCCAACAACAGGAACAAAGCATATAATTCAGATTTATTGCTACTATCTGAATATTCTCTTTCAAATGTAGATATACATTCTACATGTGGTTTGGAATGAAACATATGTCTACAGATTTAAGATGTTGACGGTCTATCAACCCATTGAAATACAAATGTAAATGTTATTGCAAGAATAAAATAGGGCAATATTTAATGATGATTGTGCAAATTGCTAACTTTACATACAAAAATAATCAGATTTTAAACAATAAATTTATAAGGAAGTAGATTTAAAGTAAAGATTAATATTAAGGGAGCATTAATTAGCTAGATAATGTTAGGAAGACTATTATATCCTCTTAGAGTCAGTAAATATTTATAAAATTTAAATAACATAAGAAAGAATAATAGAGGGGTACCTGAGTGGCTCAGTCGTTAAACTTCTGCCTTCCTTTGGGCTCCCTGCTGAGCAGGGAGCCCACTTCTTCCACTCCTCCCTCTGCCCCTCCCTCCTCATGCTCTCTCTCTCTAAAATAAATAAAGTCTTTAAAAATATTAAAATAAAGAAAGAATAATAGAAACCATATGAAGATTAGAATTAGTCTTTGGAGTTGTATCAGTATTCAAATATTAATTTTAAAAAAATTTCAAATTATTATAATATATATATTTTTAAAAACAAGTCTATTTATTTATTTATTTTTAAGACAGGAGGGAGGGGCAGAGGGACAGAAAGAATTCTAAGCAGAGCCCGATGCGGGGCTCCATCTCACAACCCTGAGATAATGACCTGAGCAGCAGAAACCAAGAGTTGGAAGCTTAACTGACTGAGCCACCCAGGTGTCCCTCAAATTATTTTTATTTTATAGTTTGTGGGTTTTTTTGTTTTTTTGTTGGTTGTTTTTTGTTTTTGTTTTTGTTTTGGAGACTTAATTCCATTAAGCCATGAGTCTTTCAGGAAAAAGTTCACTTTGGAAATTCTTCACAGCTTGAGGAATGGATAAAAAGCAAAATGTTACTTGCTTTGTTAAAATTTCACAAGGTGGGGAAACAACCTAAATCATGTACAACACCTGTGATAAATCATCTTTGATCGAGGCATAACAAAGAATATATAGAATAAAGGAAGACAGTGTTAAGGAAAAATGAGAAACTCCTAAAATATCATGTTCCTCTACCAACCTCAGTTGCAAGGATGCATGTATTTCATATCACACATGAGTTGTATGGTGAGCACAGGAGAATCTATCAGTTGAAAGTACTGATAAAATGTTCTTCTTTTACTGTGTCAATTTTTTAAGAATTTACTACTGGTTTTAATGATAAAATTATAGTAAAAATTACTTTTAGGTAAAATTCCAAGATTCTGACATCTGAAAAGTTCATTTATGATGGTGAACTCAGGTTAGGGTCTTAGTTTTAGCTGAACAT
The DNA here is from genome assembly GCF_011800145.1 of Mirounga leonina. Lineage (NCBI taxonomy): Eukaryota > Metazoa > Chordata > Mammalia > Carnivora > Phocidae > Mirounga > Mirounga leonina. Next base: position 38,661,103 of record NW_023270454.1, on the reverse strand, counting down.
TGATTTTAACATTTGTTTATTTTGCATTACCCATAATTTCGCACAACCTCTATTTCTAATGCTCTAAGCATTACTCCTGCAGCACATAGTACATAAAAAAAAAAAGGAAGAGTTCATATTGCTGCTAATAAGGTTGACATTTTCCTCTGTGTTTTTCTTTGTTGCTGTTTGTTTTATTTTTTTCTTCTCTGTGACATGCTTTTTGAACTTCTGCCCATTTGGGAGGGGTGCTTATCTTTTTTCTTTCTTTTTTTTTTTTAAAGATTTTATTTATCTGAAGAGAGAGACACAGCGAGAGAGGGAACACAAGCACGGGGAGTGGGAGAGGGAGAAGCAGGCCTCCCGTGGAGCAGGAAGCCTGATGCGGGGCTCGATCCCAGGACCCTGGGATCATGATCTGAGCCGAAGGCAGATGCTTAACAACTGAGCCACCCAGGCGCCCCTATCTTTTTCTTATAGTTTTGTAAAAGTTCTTCATAAATCTAGCTTATTCTTGTTTTATTATTCCTTTTTGTAAAATTTTCTCCACTCTGCTTTTGGTGTCTTTTGATAGACAGAAATTTAAAATTTAATTTATCAAATTTATCAGTATCTTTTTTTTGAAAAGTTCTTTCCTACCATGAGGTCATAAAAATATTTTGCCATATTTTTTCTGAAAATTGTGAAGTTTTGCCCATCACATTTAAATCTCTAATCAATTTAGAATTAATTTTTTATGTGTATATTTTATATTAGTTTGAATAACCATTTTTTCCAGTACTATTCATCAAGTATAGTTTTAGTGATTTTCAGTGCTATCTCCAACATAAATCAAGGTTCCATTTGTTTGAGATTCTGTTTGGAGCCTCTGTGTTCTATTCCATAGGTCAATTTATCCCTTCATAAATGCCACATTTAAAAACTACAATAGGTTTATAATAAATCTTGATTTTTATGTGCATAAAATGTTTTCCTCGCTTTTCTCCTCCTTCTTCAACAGTGTCTTGGTTATTTTAAGTTTTGCTTTTCCATACCAATTTTAAAACTAGGTTGTAATTTATTTGAAAATTCTGCTGTGGTTTTTGTTTTTTGAAGTATACTTTACGTACAGGAAAACAGGTTTAAATGTACAATTCAGTGAGTTTTAAAAAGTGTATAACCTTACATAACGCATAGTCAATCAAGATATAGAATATTTCTGTCACCGCAAAAAGTTCTCTTGTGGCCCCTGTCTGTTAATTCCTACCTGCCAGAAGCAACCACTGTTCTGGTTTCTATCATCAGAAGTTAGTTCTGTGTGCTCTTGAATTTTAAATAAGTAAATCCATGTGCTGTGTACTCTTTTGTGTCTGGCTTTTTTTATTTTAAGATTTTATTTATTTGTCAGATTGAGAGAGAGAGAGAGAACACATGAGCAGGGGGAGTAGCAGGCAGAGGGAGAAGCAGGCTCCCTGCTGAACAAGGAGCCCGATGCGGGACTCGATCCCAGGACCCTGGGATCATGACCTGAGCTGAAAGCAGATGCTTAACTGACTCAGCCACCCAGGCACAGGCACACAGCTCCTGGTTTTTGAATGTGGAATTTTTTTGTTTTTTTCATTTTCAAACGTCTATTCCACCCATCTGGGATATATTCACTCAACATAGAGTGCTATTTTAACATTTTTTTCCTTTAGCACTTTATTTTTTTATTTTTATTTTTTTAAAAAAGATTTTATTTATTTATTTGTGAGAGAGAGAGAGAAAGAGCACAAGCAGGGGGAGTGGCAGACAGAGGAAGAAGCAGGCTCCACACTGAACTAAGAACCTGATATGGGACTCAGTCCTAGGACCCTGAGATCATGACCTGAGCCGAAGGCAGGTGCTTAACCCACTGAGCCACCCAAGCGCCCTGATAAAATTAGTATTCTATGAGGGAAAAATAAAGCAGGGGAAAGGGATAAAGGATAAAAGAGGTAGTTATTGTGGTGATAATGATGCATGTATATTTTTTAAAAAATAGAATTTTGAGGAAAGGCCTGTCTGAATAGGTGATATTTGAGCATAGACTCAAGCAAAGCAGTTAAGTGACTGTTTATACACAGAATAAGGGGCTGATTATTAGATGTGATTTCAGAGGCATTGGGAAGGCTGCATTCTCCACTAAGCTTCTGAAATCCGGCTGTCTGAACGTTGCACCTTTATCTTAAGGCTTTATTGCCTTAAAATGCAAATCCCTTTGGGAGAGTGTCTATTTAAACTTTTTCCTGTCAAATATTTCTGCGTGAATGAATTTCAGAATTTTGATGAAGAAGTGAAAATAATAGTTCAAGAACATAAGGAGTCAGAGAAGTATAGTTGTTCAGAGCATGAATTGCCTGGGTGTCAAATCTTGGCTCTGTTACTTAGTAGCTGTGTGTGGCCTTCATCAGGTTACTTAATATCCTAATGCCTCAGTTACTTCAGTTGTAAAATGGGGATAATAATAATATCTGTCCTAGTATAGTTGCTATGATGACGGTACGCTGTAGCATTTTCAATTTTCACAGTTCTTCCTCCTGGGAGGATTACCCATCTCTCTGCTCCATTGTCAGACTTGGTCAAGTCACTTTTTTTTTGGCCTTTGAAATGTGAGCTTAAGTGATGTATATAAATTATAAGCAAAAACTTTAAGATCCATCATATATTTTCACCATTCTTTCTCTCCCCTCTGCTGTGAGAATGGTGATGTCTCAGATAGGGGTTTCTTCAGCCTGCATCCTGGAGTAAAGAGGGCATGAAGCAGAGTCACACTCAAAGTCAACATATAATGAGTTATACACGCTGTTACAAACCACTGAAATTTGGGGTCATTTTGTAGTGCTGCATCTTTTAACTCTCATTGATATAAATGAATTATTATTTCTAACATGCTTGTAACAGTATCTAGCACATGGCATATATTAAATAAATAAATATAACTTTGAAGGAATATAGCTGTTGAAGAGAAAATCACAAGACTTGGAAAAAAATAAAAATAAAATTAAATAAAAAATCACAAGACTGGGGGTCCAAAGCCAAACTTCTTGATTCTGCCATAATTTTGTGCTAAAGATACAAAATATCGGGTGATGTGTCATTTCTTTGCACTCTGAACCAGATATTAGAAGTAAGATGTTGGAATTGGATATTAGAAAAAAGATGTTGGAGTTGATTAATTTGCTAATGTTCTGCATTACGATTGTTTCCAAAGTGCTTCTTAAGGAGTCTTTACTCCTCACTCCTATGTATACTTCTTAAGTACAACATGGCCTATGAAAAAATATGTACACAACACCTATTACAGTGTTCTCACAAAACAATCTCCTTAATGTTTTTCAACTAACTGGATAACCGTAAGAAAAAATTAACTTGTTAATCTAGATGGTTTGAAAAAAAAAAAAGAGTTTCTACTCATCCTGTATATGTTGTAGGAGTGACCATGATTTTCCTAATCCCATTCTATTTGCTTTGTTAGCTAAGTTATTGTACTAAATTCTGAAGCTTATATTTCTCCTTATATTTTTGCTTGGAAATTTAATTATTCCTAAGCTTTTTGACTTAAATTGCTTCTGGTGGATTAACTGGGTAAAGGAAGAATGAAGACTATTCTTTTTTCTTATTTATGTCTACCAAAAAGGTCACAGGTTTAAGAATATATTAGAAGTCAATCATAGCAATACTTTTTTAAAAGGGGAGGTTAATCTAAATTGAATAAATTGTGATTAAAAAATGATGTCAAGATTTGAGCAATTTCCTCCTTGAATCATTGAACAATATTTTTTTTTAAAGATTTTATTTATTTATTTGAGAGAGAGAATGAGAGAGAGAGAGCATGAGAGGGGGGAGGGTCAGAGGGAAAAGCAGACTCCCTGCCAAGCAGGGAGCCTGATGCGGGACTCGATCCTGGGACTCCAGGAACATGACCTGAGCCGAAGGCAATCGCTTAACCAACTGAGCCACCCAGGCACCTGAATCATTGAACAATATTAAAAATGTCTATGCTGTTAAAAAATACTCTGCTGAAAGTCTGGAAATGGAAGAGCAATTGGAGTATACATCCATAATAAAAATTTAGTGTATGGAAGGAACTTTATCACAAATTTGCAATAATTTATATTATATATTATCCTTTATAAAATGGTATGCTCTCCAACACTATAAATATAAAAGGATATCCTTTATAAAAGTGTTAAAAATTATCTCTTAATTAAATAGTTATTTAATTACAACCAAAGGTACTTAGTCACTGAGGCTGATAGGGAAGAATTTAAATCACTAGGGAATGAAATATCAAGAGAAAAATTAGAAAAAGTAGTGCATGTGTTTGAAAAAAATCTTTTTGCTTAGGGACTGGAAGGCATGAATTTTTATTTTAAATCTACTTCTTAAAAGTTATTCTTTATTATATAGATAACTTCGGAAAATGTAATATATATCTGTGTTCCCACCACTTACCTTTATCAAATCTTTATATTATTTTGTGTTTACTTCAGTTACTTCACTTTTCAAGAAATACAACATTACAGATATAATTGCTATCTCTGTTTCCCTCCCTGAGTTAGCACTGTCTCGACGCTGACGTGGGCAGAGGGAGACTGGAGCTGGGGCTGTTGCAGCCAAATTATCAATGTCCCACCATCCAGTCGGGCAACTCTAACTGCCTTAACTCTTCCATTTCAACAGATCCTAAAGAAGGTAATAGGGACTCAAATACTTCAAATACAAATAATGTTGATGGGTGAAGTGTTGAGAGAAGCTGCCTTTACATTTGCTGAGGCCACATTCACAGCAAGGGACTTCCGCACTACATTGTCCACAATGTACAGAAAGCCCTACTGAAGCTTCCAGAGAAGAAATATAATGCAGCCGGTGTGACTCTGCCAGGAATTTGAACATTATCCGAAGGAACGAAGGAATGAAGGAACGAACCAGCAGGTGTGAACTGACTGGTTTGGCCATTAGAATTAAGCCAGAGCAGTGGAAGTACCGGTGGGAGGAGCTTCACTGCAGGCTTCCTTTGTTACTTTGGATGAAGCTATTAAGATAACCAACAGGTGTGTAAATGCCACAGAACATGCCATCATTCCCCAGTACCCTTGCTCATATCATCACAGAGCTGGATGAGAGAAAGTGAGAAGAATTCTACAGGTTAAGGAAAATTCAGAAGAAGAAGACTCTTAAGGAAAAACTGGAGAAGGACTTGGAGAAACAGAGGGCAGCTCTGTAATGGGGAGGTGATAGAGTCTGCTGATCTTTGGCTGAAGAGAAGGACGAGGGTGGGAGGGATGGGATGGCTGGGTGATAGACACTGGGGAGGGTATGTGCTATGGTGAGTGCTGTGAATTGTGCAAGACTGTTGAATCACAGATCTGTACCTCTGAAACAATAATACATTATATGTTAAGAAAAAAAAAGAAGAAGAAGAAGAAGAAGATAGCAGGAGGGGAAGGATGAAGGGGGGAAATAGGAGGGGAGAGGAACCATGAGAGACGATGGACTCTGAAAAACAAACTGAGGGTTCTAGAGGGGAGGGGGGTGGGAGAATGGGTTAGCCTGGTGATGGATATTAAAGAGGGCACGTTCTGCATGGAGCACTGGGTGTTATGCACAAACAATGAATCATGGAACACTACATCTAAAACTAATGATGTAATGTATGGGGATTAACATAACAATAAAAATTAAAAAAAATTAAGTTTAAAAAAAGTAACATACAGTTGAAAATAAAAATGAGAAATCTCAAAAAAAAAAAAAAAAAAAGAGAGGATGAGGATCTTCTGTTTGAACAATCTTTCCTGCTCTGGTTCTTTCAGAAGCCCTAACATGGCACCATTTCAATTCACAGCATGTAGGTCCTGTATGTGTGGCTATTTATTTCTTGGTCTAAGAATTCCATGGGTTGTAAAATTTCCCTGGATGTTCGGTTATGGGAATACCTTTGCAGAATCATAATTCAGCCACCATTTATCATCTGAGATTAGTAGGCTATGTCCCAGAACTTGTAGGGTTTCTTCATGTATGTTTAAACATGTATTTTAGTACAAAATTATGTTTTTGGAGATTTGTCCATGTTGATACAGTCCTAGTTCATTCATTAATTACTGTATATGGTTTCCATTGTATGAATGCCACAATATATCTATTCTGATAATAACCAATATTTCCAGTTTTTCATTACTATAAACAAAGATGCAATAAAAATTCTGTTTGTTTTGTTGTGCATACGTGAGAGAGTTTCTTTAGAGCATGCGCTCTGCGATTCATAGTGTATAAGTATCTTTGACTTTACTAAATAGTGTCCACTTGCTCTCTAAAGTGTTTGTTCACTTCTGCACATTCCCACCAATACTTGGGGTTATTAGAATTTTGTATTTTTTTGCCAAATTGAATGCATATAAGATGTATCTTGTTATTATATATTTTCCTGATTAACTGTAAGGTTGATTATATTCTCATATTTTTCTAGACTCTTTGGAGTTCTTAGCCTTTGAACTGTCTATTCTTTGGCCATTTTTTTTTTAAAGATTTTATTTATTTGAGACAGAGAGAATGAGAGAGAGAGAGCACATGAGAGGGGGGAGGGTCAGAGGGAGAAGCAGGCTCCTTGCTGAGCAGGGAGCCCGATGCGGCACTCGATCCAGGGACTCCAGGATCATGACCTGAGCCAAAGGCAGTCGCTTAACCAACTGAGCCACCCAGGCGCCCTCTTTGGCCATTTTTATATTGTGTTGCTTTTTCCTATTTATTTGTGTACTTTATTACACTTTAAATATTAATATTTTATTGGTTGTACATATTATAAATTATTTTTATACTTATTTTATTAGTACAATGTGTTTGGAGGGTGGGGAGGGATGTGTAACAAAATGTGAACTTTTTTTTTTTAAAGATTTTATTTATTTACTTGACAGAGAGCGAGAGAGAGAGTGAGAGAGGGAGCACAAGCAGGAGGAGCGGGAGAGGGAGAAGCAGTCTCCCAGCCGAGCAGGGAGCCCGATGCGGGGCTGGATTCCAGGACCCTGGGATCACGACCCGAGCCGAAGGCAGACGCTTAATGACTGAGCCACCCAGGTGCCCCCAAAATGTGAACTTTTACCTTGATGAGAAATTCTCTTATCACTTATATAGCACTTATTATGGGTCAAGCATTTTTATTTAAGCATTTTACAAACAACTCATTTTAATCTTGATGACACTCACGAAACAGGTATCCTATATTCTTTTTTATTGTTACTTTCACAAATCGCAGTTTTATTGAGATATAATTCACATACCATAAAACATACCCTTTTACAAAATGTACAATTCGGTGGTTTTAGTATATTCACAGAGGTGTGCAATCATTACCACGAAGTGATCTCAGAACAAAGAAGCCCCACATCAATTAAGAGTCACTCTCTATTTCCACTTAAGTCCCCAGTCCCAGGCAACCACTAGTATACTTTCTGTTTCTGTATTTTTGCCTATTCCGGACATTTTCCTATAAACAGACTCATACAATGTGTGGCATTTTGTGTCTGGCTTCTTTCACTTAGTGTAATGTTTTCAAAGTTCATCCATGTTGTAATATGTATCAGCATCCCGTTCATTGTTATTGCTGAATAATATCCATTGTATGATATACCACGTTTTGTTTACCCATTCATCAGTTTCTGCCATTTGGGTTGTTGTGCTTTTTGGCGATTACAAATAGTGCTACTACAAATGTTTGTGTACAAGTTTTTGCTTGGACATTTGTTTTCAATTCTTTTGGAGTGAAATCTCTGGGTCATAAATCATCTCTAGGTTTAACTTCTGAGGAACTGCCAAACTGTTTTCCAAAGCAGACGCACCTTTTATATTTCCACCAGCAATGTACAAGTGTTCCAATTTTTCTGCATTCTTTCAACACTTGTCCATCCTTTTTGAATATAGCCATATAAATGGGTGTAAAGTGGTTCTCATTGTGGTTTTGATTTGCATTTCCCTAATGACTAATGAATGATATCGAGCATCATTATATGTGCTATTGGCTATTTGTATATCTTCTTTGACGAAATAACTATTCAAATCATTTGCCCATTTTTAATTGGGTTGTCTTTCTGTTGTTGAGTTGCAAGTTATTTACATGTGAATTATCTTTATGCTAAAGATAAGGAAACTGTTACAGGAAGGTTAAGTAACTTGTCTAAAGCCACACAGCTAGGATATGAAAGCAAGTAGATTGGCTCTGGATGGGTCCATGCTATTAACTTTTATGTTGTCCTGTCTCATAGCATTGTTCACTCTATCTGTGTTTTAGTGTAGTGAAATTACAATATTATCTATAAGAAAAAGGGTCAGATTAAAATTTAGGACTTAGGTTTGTCCTAAGTCTTGTCATGACTTTGATGAAAAGTCATGATGTTGGATGCCTTAAAATTTATTGCTCAAGAGATATTTTTATAATAGCAAAGGAAATAAAAACATTTGCTCATATTCTATCACATGAGTTCTTGACCTATATTAATGTAAGCTGTAATCAAACTCAAATTTTGATTCTCAGAAAACTGCTACAAATTCTTAATCTCTTTGGGAGTAGGAATAGTATCTTATGTGTTTTACATATTTAACACACTGCTTGGCATAAATCAGTTTAAATATCTGAAGACTATCAAATGTATTGGATTTATGTAAAATTAATTTTATATATAGATATGTTAAATATTATCCAAAGCCAACAAATGTTTTCAGTTTATATTTTGAAGTGACATATTATGTATGATCATTATATTTCTTCAAAGACAACTTCAAAAAATAAGTTTGAAGTATAATTAAAATTGACTTGCAAAATTGTCCAACAGTATAAATTTTGAAAATCTCTTCTATTAATGTCAATATCTAATGAAAATTAGAGAAAAAAAATCCAACTTACTGAATCATTAAATTGTCTGCCACATTGAACTAACTGCATTTCATTTTTAAACATGTAATATAAGTTTGTATATTCAACATTTGTAGTATATAAATGTCCACACAAGACATGGCAGTGCTTTCAGAATTAAGGGCATTATGAATTCATTATAATTATCAGCTACTTAGAAATTTGTCAGGATTTTTGCCTTTAAGTCCTAGTGGCCACCATATTCCATGGCAGCGCAGTTAGTTGGCTTGGCAATGTTGGGCTCCTAGTGACTGTTGCTGACTTGATTTTGCTGTTTCTATTCATGGGTAAGTGACTTGCTGGTAAGAAGTTAGACATTTCAGTCTTAGGGAATGAGACTGTTTTTCTCCAGTTGTTACTTAATAAGGAATTTTAGGTTCTAAACTTTAGTCCTAAATATGTGCATTTAATAACGCATGTACTTTTTGATGAATCATAAGTATGTAATTATAATTTCTTCTTCTTGATACTAGTGTGCTTTATGTTAATATAATTGATTCCTGTTTCCTATACTCAAGCTTACTGTCCCTAAATTTTGAATTGACTCTGTTCCCTCCTGGCCTTTTTTTTTTAAAACTACCATCCATATTCTGTTGACTTTCAAATTGTTATCTTTACCCTGGCCTCCTCTTTGAGTTCTGCACTTTGATGTCTGCCTCTTTGACTTTTGGTGTAGGAGGTTTAATAAGCATCTCATACTTGTGTCTAAAATAGAGCTCTTGATTTCACCTTCAAACACTGATCTTCCTCTGGCCTTTCTCATCTTGGTAAATGTATTACCAATCATCACTTTGCTCAAGGAAAAACTCTAGGATCCATTTTGATTTTTCCCCTTTTTCTCACCATCTCAACCAGTCTCATCAGCAAATTTTGCGGATTGTACCTTAAAAATATGTTTTAAACCATTTGCTTTTGTCCATCCTCATTGACAGCCTCATATTCTTAGTGATGCTCATCTATGTCTTGCCTGGATTACTGCAGTCTCCAAGGTACTACCTTTGCCCTCTTACAGTCTCTTCCCTACTCAACAGCCAAAGTTGTCTTTTAACAGTTTCAAAAACACATCTCTTTCATGTTTAAAAGTTTTGAATGGCTTCCCATTGGTATTTATAATAAAATCTGAATTCTTCACCCTGGTCTAAGGATATTTATTAATCTGGTACCTGCCTATTTCTCTTTAACTTCATCCAGTGCCACTGTCTCTCATTCATTCTAGTGCAATCATACCATTCTCGTTTGTATTCTGCAAACACCAACGCTTTCTTGTCTCAGAACCTTTGCATTGCTGTTCTCTCTGCCTCTTTTTTTTTGGCTTTTTCTTCTGCTATATTCTTCTCATCCTGCAGGTCTCAGTCCAAATGTTACTTCCTCTTTTATTTCCTTCAGGTTTTTATAACAATATGTCTTGTTTATTTATTCACTTGTTAGGACATCATTTGTGTTCTCCATCTTGAAATTTGGCTCCATGGATTTGGCCTCGCTGTTTTGTCCACTGGAATCTACAGTATCCTCAGTGCTTGTTGCTTCAATAATGACAGTTCAGGTCATGCAGTTTATTTTTTTTTTTTTTAAGATTTTATTCATTTATTCATGAGAGACAGAGAGAGGGAGAGAGAAGCAGAGGGAGAAGCAGGCTCCCAAGGAGCAGGGAGCCCGATGCGGGACTCAATCCCAGGACCCTGGGACCATGACCTGAGCTGAAGGCAGACGCTTAACCATCTGAGCCACCCAGGCGCCCCCAGGTCATGCAGTTTAAAAGCTAGAATAAACCTACAGCTCCTTGACAATTAGCAAAAGTGAATACTGCAGTGAGAACCTTGATCTTGAATGAATCACGTCACCGTAAAAAGAAATTACAGTTTTCTACAATGTTTTAAGTGGACAAAATGAAGACTTAATTTCTAGTAACTCTAATGGCTTCCTTCTCCCTGCCCTTTCTTTTAACCTGGATTAAACTTAAGCACATTGTTGAGTAGTCTATTTAGAATCAGAAGCTCTCACAGCTGGTAAGGGTGAAAAATATCATGTAGTTCATTTTACTGATTAAGAAATAGAGGTTCAAAAATAAGGGATTTTTTTTCCCTCAAGGTCATAGAAGGAAAGGTACAGAACTTGTTTTGTCTTTATCATATATTCTTTTTATTATGCCATTAATACATGTTCATTGGAAAATACAGAAAATTTTAAAAATTAAATTTATATCACCTGAAATTCTATCTTTTGGAAATAACAACTGTTAATGTTTTATGGTATATTTTTCAGGAATTGTTTCTATGCATATTTGATAATGTAAATAAACCATGCAAATTTCAGGAATTGCTCTTATATATATTCACTAGTGTAAATAAGCCAATACCAACTTACATGCATATATGTATATCTCTATATCTCTATGTCTATCTATTTATCTAATCTATCATAAATGTATCTACATATCTATCTATTCATTCTAAATAAACATGTCTTCTTCACTCAACTTAATAGTGTTGTAACATCCGTTCTGCCATTAAATATACAGCCAAATCCAAGGGTGGAATTAAAAATATTTAATGACTGGTATTTCATGGGCACCAAGCAATGAAAGGACAGAATGTAGCCCAGAGGTTTATTGCTGTGGCAGGCATCAGTCCTTTAATTGCGAGAGCAGGGCAGGGCTGTGGTCATCCTAGAGGAGGGGCTGGGAGAGTGTCCAGGCCCTGGATAGAACGACCCAAAGGCTACAGAAGCATTTCAGTATTTTAATGCCTAGTTTATATTTTGGGGCAGGCAAGCCAAATTCAATTCTACAGTCATCATTTTTAGTTATTGTATTTTGTTCCATGGTGTGGTAGGGTAGAATCATGCCTCTCGCCCACTGCCCCCCCACAATGTCTCACCCAATCCCAGGAAATTGTGACTAATGAGGAGATACCACTCCATGATCGTATTACATTATATGGCACAGTTGACCTAAAGTTAGGGAAATTATGTGGGTGAGCCTAATCTAATCACTCAAGTCCTTAAAAGCAGAGAAATTTTCCTGGCTGTCACAGAAGGAAAATTGGAGCATCTTGAAACCTGACAAGGACTCCATGCACCGTTGCTACCTCTAAGAATGAGGCAGCTCTAGGAAGGACTGCTGGTTGCCTCAATTGCTGAGGGTGGCCCTTGGCTGATAGCCAGCAAGGAAACAGAGCCCTCAGTCCTTCAGCTGCAAGGAATTGAATTCTGCCAACAACCTAACTGAAGGTGGAAGCCGCTTCCAGCCCAGATCTGTCGGATAAACAGCCCGCTCAGCGGATACCGTGATTTGGCCTTCTGAGGCCCAAAGCAGAAAATCCAGCCAAGCCAGCTTAGACTTTTGACCGGCAGAACTGTGAGGTTAATAAATGAGAGTTGTTTTAAGCTGCTATATTTGAGTAATTTATTACAGCAGCAATAGACAATTAATACCCCTAGTATGAAGGTACTATAAATTATTGGACCCATTATTTATTATTGGGAATTTAGGTTAAATCTACGTATTATTTGTTTGTTCTTATGCTAGCATGAGAAAGGAACTTTGATAATAGCATTGTACCTTCATCGTTTCTCACTTGTCTGATTATTTCCTGAGATAAATTCTTAGAAAGGAAATTGCAGGGGCAAAGAGCTTTTAAAAGCTTTTGGTACCTACTGTCAAATCACTCTGAGATTTTTTTTTTCTTTTTACAATTTACATTTTTACCCCTGTTTACTCACTGTTGTAACACTGGTTATTTTTATTCTTTTTAATTTTTGATCATATAGTAGGCAAAATACTAGTATTACATTGTTGTTTTAATTTGTATTTCTTTGAATACCAGTGGATGCAGAACATGTTTAAAAGTTTAGGGATTATAAAGTGGTGATAAGCCTATTGTTCTCTGATGCCAAATTTACTCACCCTGGTAAATTCTAGATTGTCCAAGTGAATAATTATTGAGAATTTTTTAAAAGAAATTTTGAGTTAATTCATATACACACACACACACACATATATATGCTCAAAATTCAAAATTTGGGAGACAATAACTTCATAGAATCAATTGCAGTTTCATAAAGTTTACAGGTATGATTCTACAGATCTGTTATTTCAGATAGAGCTGGAGAAGTTAGATATAAAAGCAAGATGTTTGCAAAGAAAAGCAGTTTTTGCTGGAGTAGTAATTAAACCTTCAGCATTGGAGCCTGTTTCTTTCTTTGATTGTCAGTCAATTTAGATCAACTTTTTTAAATATAAAAATCCCATAATACATGGCCACACTACTCTCCATAAAATAGTTTATAATTTTTATGGTATGTGTGTGTGGATGGAGGCGAGATAAATATCTGTCAGTGATAATGATAATGTAATACCTTTCTTTAAAAATACCTGGGCAAAGTAACTTTGCAAAGAAAGCGTTAAAATTATTCACCTTAGTGGAAGTCATGTTCATTTTTTTTCCCTAAATATGCCCTGTATTTTACCTTTACATGCGGCTCTTGAGAGTGAAACAAACATGTCTCTGTTTTCTACATTTCCATATATGCCATCATCCCTGTGTAGATATGCGTATCACTCCTGGCAGGGAAAAGGAAGGCCCTAAAAGGGAAGAAGGGGGAGGAGGGAAGAAAGATAAAAGGTCCTTTAAAAATTAGATCAATACGTATCTACCAGGATATTTTCAGTGTCACCTAAAATATGGGAGCACAAAAATATTTATTGTAGCCTGGGATGCATTTTTTGAAACAACTTTTGGGGAATCTTACTAAAGTATAAAAAACAGGGGCGCCTGGGTGGCTCGGGCAGTTAGGCATTGGACTCTTTGATTTCTGCTCAGGTCGTGATCTCATGGGGGTCAGGAGATTAAGCCCCGCAGTGGGCTCGGCACTCGGGGAGTCTGCTTGGGATTCTCTCTCTCCCTCTCCCTCTGCCCCTCCCTGCTGCTCTCTCTCTGTCTCCCTCTAAAATAAATAAATAAATAAATAAATAAATAAATAAATAAATAAATAAATAAATAAATAAATAAAT